>NC_081196.1:64460147-64477647 GCF_902713425.1 Acipenser ruthenus
TTTGTAGGAATCGCTCTAAAAACCCTGGGCTCAGTTACAGGCTGTTAGTCTGATACTACAGCCCTTGGAATGGTGTTTCTACCTGCTTGCATCGCTTCAAAATCCTTCCAAATGTACTTTTTCAAGGGGCCTGCAGTGCACTTAGAAGTGGCATTTAAGGACAGGGGCAGCGTCGGAACCGAAAGGCCCAGCAACCTGTGCTTTTCCACCACTTATCTGCATGTCCTACAGGTACTCTGTAGCAATTTTCAGCCACCTACCACATTCGCTGATTCTTTGAGAGCCTGCCAAAATTGTTACAAATGACCCATAGGCTTAAAGCAGCGGTCGCCTTAGTTGAATGGGAAAAAAGCTGAATTTTGTAGGAATCGCTCTAAAAACCCTGGGCTCAGTTACAGGCTGTTAGTCTGATACTACAGCCCTTGGAATGGTGTTTCTACCTGCTTGCATCGCTTCAAAATCCTTCCAAATGTACTTTTTCAAGGGGCCTGCAGTGCACTTAGAAGTGGCATTTAAGGACAGGGGCAGCGTCGGAACCGAAAGGCCCAGCAACCTGTGCTTTTCCACCACTTATCTGCATGTCCTACAGGTACTCTGTAGCAATTTTCAGCCCCCTACCACATTCGCTGATTCTTTGAGAGCCTGCCAAAATTGGCTTAAAAACTCATTAAAATGTACTTTTTCAAGTATTTGAATGGTTGCCGACTCCAATTCTAGGGGCTGCTGCCATCTACTGGTGGAAAATATTTATGACACCGTGGATGCAAATGCTGTTACTCTTATTTGAATTGCTCAAAAAAATCCGATTTCTGCGGGAATTCTTCTAAAAACACTGCAGGGGACGAGCAAGTGTTCAGCCCGAGCTCGCGGATCTCCAGCCGGGACCCATAACACTCGTGCACCCGGGGGGGGGCGTGCATTGAATGAATTCATTCATCGCTGTTCACACGGGACGCGGGACCAGGGCTAACCGCCGTGCAGGTCCCCCGGGGGACGCCGCAAGTGTTCAGCCGAGCTCGGGGAACGATAGCCCGGCTTCATAACACTCGTGCACCCGGGGGGGGGGCGTGCATTGAATGAATTCATTCATCGCTGTAGACCCGGGACGCGGGACCAGGGCTAACCGCCGCAAGTGTTCAGCCGAGCTCGGGGAACGATAGCCCGGCTTCATAACACTCGTGCACCCGGGGGGGGGGCGTGCATTGAATGAATTCATTCATCGCTGTTCACACGGGACGCGGGACCAGGGCTAACCGCCGTGCAGGTCCCCCGGGGGACGCCGCAAGTGTTCAGCCGAGCTCGGGGAACGATAGCCCGGCTTCATAACACTCGTGCACCCGGGGGGGGGGCGTGCATTGAATGAATTCATTCATCGCTGTAGACCCGGGACGCGGGACCAGGGCTAACCGCCGCAAGTGTTCAGCCGAGCTCGGGGAACGATAGCCCGGCTTCATAACACTCGTGCACCCGGGGGGGAAAGTGCATTGAATGAATTCATTCATCGCTGTTCACACGGGACGCGGGACCAGGGCTAACCGCCGTGCAGGTCCCCCGGGGGACGCCGCAAGTGTTCAGCCGAGCTCGGGGAACGATAGCCGGGACCCATAACACTCGTGCACCCGGGGGGAAAGTGCATTGAATGAATTCATTCATCGCTGTTCACACGGGACGCGGGACCAGGGCTAACCGCCGTGCAGGTCCCCCGGGGGACGCCGCAAGTGTTCAGCCGAGCTCGGGGAACGATAGCCGGGACCCATAACACTCGTGCACCCGGGGGGAAAGTGCATTTAATGAATTCATTCATCGCTGTTCCGCCGTGCAGCTCCCCGGGGGCGGGGGGGACGAGCAAGTGTTCAGCCCGAGCTCATAACACCCGTGCACACGGGGGGGGACGTGCAGGTATTTTTTTCCCCCAGCAGACGGGGGTCCCGGCCTTACACTCGGGCAGCTCCCCGGGGAATGTTAGAGGTCGTCGCCCCCGCTGCTGAGGCGCTAAAGTATCCGACTGCCTGGAGCGCTAAACCGGCTCCGATCGGTCAGAGGGGACCGCGGGGAGTTAGCCGTGAATAGAGCGTCCTGCTGCCTTCTCGCCGGGTCCGAAAATAGCCGAGAGTTAAGCCTCTCCCCGCTGTGTCTTCGGCAAACTTCCGCAACGTCAGGATGGGCGGGCCTCTGGTCATGTGATTTATGACATGACATGACCAGAGGCCCGTCCCTCTTGAAGCGGCGAGTGGCTGACGAAGCCACGGCGGGGAGGGGCTTAACTCTCGGCTATTTTCGCTGGCCTTCGGGGCTGCTTCTAACGGGTCTCCGCAGCGGCGCTTGCGCAGGTGTTCAGCCGAGCTCGCGGATCTCCAGCCGGGACCCATAACACTCGTGCACCCGGGGGGGGGCGTGCATTGAATGAATTCATTCATCGCTGTTCACACGGGACGCGGGACCAGGGCTAACCGCCGTGCAGGTCCCCCGGGGGACGCCGCAAGTGTTCAGCCGAGCTCGGGGAACGATAGCCCGGCTTCATAACACTCGTGCACCCGGGGGGGGGGCGTGCATTGAATGAATTCATTCATCGCTGTAGACCCGGGACGCGGGACCAGGGCTAACCGCCGCAAGTGTTCAGCCGAGCTCGGGGAACGATAGCCCGGCTTCATAACACTCGTGCACCCGGGGGGGGGGCGTGCATTGAATGAATTCATTCATCGCTGTTCACACGGGACGCGGGACCAGGGCTAACCGCCGTGCAGGTCCCCCGGGGGACGCCGCAAGTGTTCAGCCGAGCTCGGGGAACGATAGCCCGGCTTCATAACACTCGTGCACCCGGGGGGGGGGCGTGCATTGAATGAATTCATTCATCGCTGTAGACCCGGGACGCGGGACCAGGGCTAACCGCCGCAAGTGTTCAGCCGAGCTCGGGGAACGATAGCCCGGCTTCATAACACTCGTGCACCCGGGGGGGAAAGTGCATTGAATGAATTCATTCATCGCTGTTCACACGGGACGCGGGACCAGGGCTAACCGCCGTGCAGGTCCCCCGGGGGACGCCGCAAGTGTTCAGCCGAGCTCGGGGAACGATAGCCGGGACCCATAACACTCGTGCACCCGGGGGGAAAGTGCATTGAATGAATTCATTCATCGCTGTTCACACGGGACGCGGGACCAGGGCTAACCGCCGTGCAGGTCCCCCGGGGGACGCCGCAAGTGTTCAGCCGAGCTCGGGGAACGATAGCCGGGACCCATAACACTCGTGCACCCGGGGGGAAAGTGCATTTAATGAATTCATTCATCGCTGTTCCGCCGTGCAGCTCCCCGGGGGCGGGGGGGACGAGCAAGTGTTCAGCCCGAGCTCATAACACCCGTGCACACGGGGGGGGACGTGCAGGTATTTTTTTCCCCCAGCAGACGGGGGTCCCGGCCTTACACTCGGGCAGCTCCCCGGGGAATGTTAGAGGTCGTCGCCCCCGCTGCTGAGGCGCTAAAGTATCCGACTGCCTGGAGCGCTAAACCGGCTCCGATCGGTCAGAGGGGACCGCGGGGAGTTAGCCGTGAATAGAGCGTCCTGCTGCCTTCTCGCCGGGTCCGAAAATAGCCGAGAGTTAAGCCTCTCCCCGCTGTGTCTTCGGCAAACTTCCGCAACGTCAGGATGGGCGGGCCTCTGGTCATGTGATTTATGACATGACATGACCAGAGGCCCGTCCCTCTTGAAGCGGCGAGTGGCTGACGAAGCCACGGCGGGGAGGGGCTTAACTCTCGGCTATTTTCGCTGGCCTTCGGGGCTGCTTCTAACGGGTCTCCGCAGCGGCGCTTGCGCAGGTGTTCAGCCGAGCTCGCGGATCTCCAGCCGGGACCCATAACACTCGTGCACCCGGGGGGGGGCGTGCATTGAATGAATTCATTCATCGCTGTTCACACGGGACGCGGGACCAGGGCTAACCGCCGTGCAGGTCCCCCGGGGGACGCCGCAAGTGTTCAGCCGAGCTCGGGGAACGATAGCCCGGCTTCATAACACTCGTGCACCCGGGGGGGGGGCGTGCATTGAATGAATTCATTCATCGCTGTAGACCCGGGACGCGGGACCAGGGCTAACCGCCGCAAGTGTTCAGCCGAGCTCGGGGAACGATAGCCCGGCTTCATAACACTCGTGCACCCGGGGGGGGGGCGTGCATTGAATGAATTCATTCATCGCTGTTCACACGGGACGCGGGACCAGGGCTAACCGCCGTGCAGGTCCCCCGGGGGACGCCGCAAGTGTTCAGCCGAGCTCGGGGAACGATAGCCCGGCTTCATAACACTCGTGCACCCGGGGGGGGGGCGTGCATTGAATGAATTCATTCATCGCTGTAGACCCGGGACGCGGGACCAGGGCTAACCGCCGCAAGTGTTCAGCCGAGCTCGGGGAACGATAGCCCGGCTTCATAACACTCGTGCACCCGGGGGGGAAAGTGCATTGAATGAATTCATTCATCGCTGTTCACACGGGACGCGGGACCAGGGCTAACCGCCGTGCAGGTCCCCCGGGGGACGCCGCAAGTGTTCAGCCGAGCTCGGGGAACGATAGCCGGGACCCATAACACTCGTGCACCCGGGGGGAAAGTGCATTGAATGAATTCATTCATCGCTGTTCACACGGGACGCGGGACCAGGGCTAACCGCCGTGCAGGTCCCCCGGGGGACGCCGCAAGTGTTCAGCCGAGCTCGGGGAACGATAGCCGGGACCCATAACACTCGTGCACCCGGGGGGAAAGTGCATTGAATGAATTCATTCATCGCTGTTCACACGGGACGCGGGACCAGGGCTAACCGCCGTGCAGGTCCCCCGGGGGACGCCGCAAGTGTTCAGCCGAGCTCGGGGAACGATAGCCGGGACCCATAACACTCGTGCACCCGGGGGGAAAGTGCATTTAATGAATTCATTCATCGCTGTTCCGCCGTGCAGCTCCCCGGGGGCGGGGGGGACGAGCAAGTGTTCAGCCCGAGCTCATAACACCCGTGCACACGGGGGGGGACGTGCAGGTATTTTTTTCCCCCAGCAGACGGGGGTCCCGGCCTTACACTCGGGCAGCTCCCCGGGGAATGTTAGAGGTCGTCGCCCCCGCTGCTGAGGCGCTAAAGTATCCGACTGCCTGGAGCGCTAAACCGGCTCCGATCGGTCAGAGGGGACCGCGGGGAGTTAGCCGTGAATAGAGCGTCCTGCTGCCTTCTCGCCGGGTCCGAAAATAGCCGAGAGTTAAGCCTCTCCCCGCTGTGTCTTCGGCAAACTTCCGCAACGTCAGGATGGGCGGGCCTCTGGTCATGTGATTTATGACATGACATGACCAGAGGCCCGTCCCTCTTGAAGCGGCGAGTGGCTGACGAAGCCACGGCGGGGAGGGGCTTAACTCTCGGCTATTTTCGCTGGCCTTCGGGGCTGCTTCTAACGGGTCTCCGCAGCGGCGCTTGCGCAGGTGTTCAGCCGAGCTCGCGGATCTCCAGCCGGGACCCATAACACTCGTGCACCCGGGGGGGGGCGTGCATTGAATGAATTCATTCATCGCTGTTCACACGGGACGCGGGACCAGGGCTAACCGCCGTGCAGGTCCCCCGGGGGACGCCGCAAGTGTTCAGCCGAGCTCGGGGAACGATAGCCCGGCTTCATAACACTCGTGCACCCGGGGGGGGGGCGTGCATTGAATGAATTCATTCATCGCTGTTCACACGGGACGCGGGACCAGGGCTAACCGCCGTGCAGGTCCCCCGGGGGACGCCGCAAGTGTTCAGCCGAGCTCGGGGAACGATAGCCCGGCTTCATAACACTCGTGCACCCGGGGGGGGGGCGTGCATTGAATGAATTCATTCATCGCTGTAGACCCGGGACGCGGGACCAGGGCTAACCGCCGCAAGTGTTCAGCCGAGCTCGGGGAACGATAGCCCGGCTTCATAACACTCGTGCACCCGGGGGGGGGGCGTGCATTGAATGAATTCATTCATCGCTGTTCACACGGGACGCGGGACCAGGGCTAACCGCCGTGCAGGTCCCCCGGGGGACGCCGCAAGTGTTCAGCCGAGCTCGGGGAACGATAGCCCGGCTTCATAACACTCGTGCACCCGGGGGGGGGGCGTGCATTGAATGAATTCATTCATCGCTGTTCACACGGGACGCGGGACCAGGGCTAACCGCAGTGCAGGTCCCCGCACTGGGCTTGTGTCCCAGGCATCCATCCCCCTGCCCTGGCCGCATCCATGGCCGGTGAAAAGGATGGAGCGTCCCAAAGCCCAGCATCCGACTGGGATGCAAGTGCCGTCCCACGCCCGAGCTCGCGGAACTGCAACCCGGCCTCAGAACACTCGTGCACCCGGGGGGGACGTGCATTTAATTAATTCATTAATCGCTGTTCACCTGGGACGCGGGGCACCGGCGAACCGCCGTGCAGCTCCCCGCACTGGGCTTGTGTCCCAGGCATCCATCCCCCTGCCCTGGCCGCATCCATGGCCGGTGAAAAGGATGGAGCGTCCCAAAGCCCAGCATCCGACTGGGATGCAAGTGCCGTCCCACGCCCGAGCTCGCGGAACTGCAACCCGGCCTCAGAACACTCGTGCACCCGGGGGGGACGTGCATTTAATTAATTCATTAATCGCTGTTCACCTGGGACGCGGGGCACCGGCGAACCGCCGTGCAGCTCCCCGCACTGGGCTTGTGTCCCAGGCATCCATCCCCCTGCCCTGGCCGCATCCATGGCCGGTGAAAAGGATGGAGCGTCCCAAAGCCCAGCATCCGACTGGGATGCAAGTGCCGTTCCACTCCCAAGCTCTCCCACTCTCCAGCTCTCCCACTCTCCAGCTCTCCCACTCTCCGTTGCAGGCACGCAGCTCCATCTGTGGCCCATCAAAACTAGTGTGACTCAGGGTTAGGGTTAGGGTCACACTCGTTTCCGTGCTAAAGGTCTTGTTTTGTAGCTCGCAGTAATACCTTTACAGGCATACCTTGATTCAATTGATACCACCTGTGGTTATTTAAATATTAAAAAAAAAAAAAAAAAAAAAAAACCTGAACGGGACGTTTTTTCGCCAAATGTAAACGAAACCTATTTAAGGTCGTTATTTAGTGTAGCAGTCGAATAAAAACTCGAGTGCGGTGTTGTTTTGTAGCTTGCAATCATACCTATCCAACGATACCTCGTATGAGGTGGTAGCTCCAGGGGTTATTGAAATATTAATTTTAATGTGATTCCCATTGAAACGTATAGGCGTTTTCACCAGAAAACGTAAAAAACAGAAACGGAAAAAAAGCTGAATTTTGTAGGAATCGCTCTAAAAACCCTGGGCTCAGTTACAGGCTGTTAGTCTGATACTACAGCCCTTGGAATGGTGTTTCTACCTGCTTGCATCGCTTCAAAATCCTTCCAAATGTACTTTTTCAAGGGGCCTGCAGTGCACTTAGAAGTGGCATTTAAGGACAGGGGCAGCGTCGGAACCGAAAGGCCCAGCAACCTGTGCTTTTCCACCACTTATCTGCATGTCCTACAGGTACTCTGTAGCAATTTTCAGCCACCTACCACATTCGCTGATTCTTTGAGAGCCTGCCAAAATTGTTACAAATGACCCATAGGCTTAAAGCAGCGGTCGCCTTAGTTGAATGGGAAAAAAGCTGAATTTTGTAGGAATCGCTCTAAAAACCCTGGGCTCAGTTACAGGCTGTTAGTCTGATACTACAGCCCTTGGAATGGTGTTTCTACCTGCTTGCATCGCTTCAAAATCCTTCCAAATGTACTTTTTCAAGGGGCCTGCAGTGCACTTAGAAGTGGCATTTAAGGACAGGGGCAGCGTCGGAACCGAAAGGCCCAGCAACCTGTGCTTTTCCACCACTTATCTGCATGTCCTACAGGTACTCTGTAGCAATTTTCAGCCCCCTACCACATTCGCTGATTCTTTGAGAGCCTGCCAAAATTGGCTTAAAAACTCATTAAAATGTACTTTTTCAAGTATTTGAATGGTTGCCGACTCCAATTCTAGGGGCTGCTGCCATCTACTGGTGGAAAATATTTATGACACCGTGGATGCAAATGCTGTTACTCTTATTTGAATTGCTCAAAAAAATCCGATTTCTGCGGGAATTCTTCTAAAAACACTGCAGGGGACGAGCAAGTGTTCAGCCCGAGCTCGCGGATCTCCAGCCGGGACCCATAACACTCGTGCACCCGGGGGGGGGCGTGCATTGAATGAATTCATTCATCGCTGTTCACACGGGACGCGGGACCAGGGCTAACCGCCGTGCAGGTCCCCCGGGGGACGCCGCAAGTGTTCAGCCGAGCTCGGGGAACGATAGCCCGGCTTCATAACACTCGTGCACCCGGGGGGGGGGCGTGCATTGAATGAATTCATTCATCGCTGTAGACCCGGGACGCGGGACCAGGGCTAACCGCCGCAAGTGTTCAGCCGAGCTCGGGGAACGATAGCCCGGCTTCATAACACTCGTGCACCCGGGGGGGGGGGCGTGCATTGAATGAATTCATTCATCGCTGTTCACACGGGACGCGGGACCAGGGCTAACCGCCGTGCAGGTCCCCCGGGGGACGCCGCAAGTGTTCAGCCGAGCTCGGGGAACGATAGCCCGGCTTCATAACACTCGTGCACCCGGGGGGGGGGCGTGCATTGAATGAATTCATTCATCGCTGTAGACCCGGGACGCGGGACCAGGGCTAACCGCCGCAAGTGTTCAGCCGAGCTCGGGGAACGATAGCCCGGCTTCATAACACTCGTGCACCCGGGGGGGAAAGTGCATTGAATGAATTCATTCATCGCTGTTCACACGGGACGCGGGACCAGGGCTAACCGCCGTGCAGGTCCCCCGGGGGACGCCGCAAGTGTTCAGCCGAGCTCGGGGAACGATAGCCGGGACCCATAACACTCGTGCACCCGGGGGGAAAGTGCATTGAATGAATTCATTCATCGCTGTTCACACGGGACGCGGGACCAGGGCTAACCGCCGTGCAGGTCCCCCGGGGGACGCCGCAAGTGTTCAGCCGAGCTCGGGGAACGATAGCCGGGACCCATAACACTCGTGCACCCGGGGGGAAAGTGCATTTAATGAATTCATTCATCGCTGTTCCGCCGTGCAGCTCCCCGGGGGCGGGGGGGACGAGCAAGTGTTCAGCCCGAGCTCATAACACCCGTGCACACGGGGGGGGACGTGCAGGTATTTTTTTCCCCCAGCAGACGGGGGTCCCGGCCTTACACTCGGGCAGCTCCCCGGGGAATGTTAGAGGTCGTCGCCCCCGCTGCTGAGGCGCTAAAGTATCCGACTGCCTGGAGCGCTAAACCGGCTCCGATCGGTCAGAGGGGACCGCGGGGAGTTAGCCGTGAATAGAGCGTCCTGCTGCCTTCTCGCCGGGTCCGAAAATAGCCGAGAGTTAAGCCTCTCCCCGCTGTGTCTTCGGCAAACTTCCGCAACGTCAGGATGGGCGGGCCTCTGGTCATGTGATTTATGACATGACATGACCAGAGGCCCGTCCCTCTTGAAGCGGCGAGTGGCTGACGAAGCCACGGCGGGGAGGGGCTTAACTCTCGGCTATTTTCGCTGGCCTTCGGGGCTGCTTCTAACGGGTCTCCGCAGCGGCGCTTGCGCAGGTGTTCAGCCGAGCTCGCGGATCTCCAGCCGGGACCCATAACACTCGTGCACCCGGGGGGGGGCGTGCATTGAATGAATTCATTCATCGCTGTTCACACGGGACGCGGGACCAGGGCTAACCGCCGTGCAGGTCCCCCGGGGGACGCCGCAAGTGTTCAGCCGAGCTCGGGGAACGATAGCCCGGCTTCATAACACTCGTGCACCCGGGGGGGGGGCGTGCATTGAATGAATTCATTCATCGCTGTAGACCCGGGACGCGGGACCAGGGCTAACCGCCGCAAGTGTTCAGCCGAGCTCGGGGAACGATAGCCCGGCTTCATAACACTCGTGCACCCGGGGGGGGGGCGTGCATTGAATGAATTCATTCATCGCTGTTCACACGGGACGCGGGACCAGGGCTAACCGCCGTGCAGGTCCCCCGGGGGACGCCGCAAGTGTTCAGCCGAGCTCGGGGAACGATAGCCCGGCTTCATAACACTCGTGCACCCGGGGGGGGGGCGTGCATTGAATGAATTCATTCATCGCTGTAGACCCGGGACGCGGGACCAGGGCTAACCGCCGCAAGTGTTCAGCCGAGCTCGGGGAACGATAGCCCGGCTTCATAACACTCGTGCACCCGGGGGGGAAAGTGCATTGAATGAATTCATTCATCGCTGTTCACACGGGACGCGGGACCAGGGCTAACCGCCGTGCAGGTCCCCCGGGGGACGCCGCAAGTGTTCAGCCGAGCTCGGGGAACGATAGCCGGGACCCATAACACTCGTGCACCCGGGGGGAAAGTGCATTGAATGAATTCATTCATCGCTGTTCACACGGGACGCGGGACCAGGGCTAACCGCCGTGCAGGTCCCCCGGGGGACGCCGCAAGTGTTCAGCCGAGCTCGGGGAACGATAGCCGGGACCCATAACACTCGTGCACCCGGGGGGAAAGTGCATTGAATGAATTCATTCATCGCTGTTCACACGGGACGCGGGACCAGGGCTAACCGCCGTGCAGGTCCCCCGGGGGACGCCGCAAGTGTTCAGCCGAGCTCGGGGAACGATAGCCGGGACCCATAACACTCGTGCACCCGGGGGGAAAGTGCATTTAATGAATTCATTCATCGCTGTTCCGCCGTGCAGCTCCCCGGGGGCGGGGGGGACGAGCAAGTGTTCAGCCCGAGCTCATAACACCCGTGCACACGGGGGGGGACGTGCAGGTATTTTTTTCCCCCAGCAGACGGGGGTCCCGGCCTTACACTCGGGCAGCTCCCCGGGGAATGTTAGAGGTCGTCGCCCCCGCTGCTGAGGCGCTAAAGTATCCGACTGCCTGGAGCGCTAAACCGGCTCCGATCGGTCAGAGGGGACCGCGGGGAGTTAGCCGTGAATAGAGCGTCCTGCTGCCTTCTCGCCGGGTCCGAAAATAGCCGAGAGTTAAGCCTCTCCCCGCTGTGTCTTCGGCAAACTTCCGCAACGTCAGGATGGGCGGGCCTCTGGTCATGTGATTTATGACATGACATGACCAGAGGCCCGTCCCTCTTGAAGCGGCGAGTGGCTGACGAAGCCACGGCGGGGAGGGGCTTAACTCTCGGCTATTTTCGCTGGCCTTCGGGGCTGCTTCTAACGGGTCTCCGCAGCGGCGCTTGCGCAGGTGTTCAGCCGAGCTCGCGGATCTCCAGCCGGGACCCATAACACTCGTGCACCCGGGGGGGGGCGTGCATTGAATGAATTCATTCATCGCTGTTCACACGGGACGCGGGACCAGGGCTAACCGCCGTGCAGGTCCCCCGGGGGACGCCGCAAGTGTTCAGCCGAGCTCGGGGAACGATAGCCCGGCTTCATAACACTCGTGCACCCGGGGGGGGGGCGTGCATTGAATGAATTCATTCATCGCTGTTCACACGGGACGCGGGACCAGGGCTAACCGCCGTGCAGGTCCCCCGGGGGACGCCGCAAGTGTTCAGCCGAGCTCGGGGAACGATAGCCCGGCTTCATAACACTCGTGCACCCGGGGGGGGGGCGTGCATTGAATGAATTCATTCATCGCTGTAGACCCGGGACGCGGGACCAGGGCTAACCGCCGCAAGTGTTCAGCCGAGCTCGGGGAACGATAGCCCGGCTTCATAACACTCGTGCACCCGGGGGGGGGGGGCGTGCATTGAATGAATTCATTCATCGCTGTTCACACGGGACGCGGGACCAGGGCTAACCGCCGTGCAGGTCCCCCGGGGGACGCCGCAAGTGTTCAGCCGAGCTCGGGGAACGATAGCCCGGCTTCATAACACTCGTGCACCCGGGGGGGGGGCGTGCATTGAATGAATTCATTCATCGCTGTAGACCCGGGACGCGGGACCAGGGCTAACCGCCGCAAGTGTTCAGCCGAGCTCGGGGAACGATAGCCCGGCTTCATAACACTCGTGCACCCGGGGGGGGGGCGTGCATTGAATAAATTCATTCATCGCTGTTCACACGGGACGCGGGACCAGG
Organism: Acipenser ruthenus; assembly: GCF_902713425.1. NCBI lineage: Eukaryota > Metazoa > Chordata > Actinopteri > Acipenseriformes > Acipenseridae > Acipenser > Acipenser ruthenus. The sequence continues at coordinate 64,472,215 of NC_081196.1, forward strand.
GCTAACCGCCGTGCAGGTCCCCCGGGGGACGCCGCAAGTGTTCAGCCGAGCTCGGGGAACGATAGCCCGGCTTCATAACACTCGTGCACCCGGGGGGGGGGCGTGCATTGAATGAATTCATTCATCGCTGTTCACACGGGACGCGGGACCAGGGCTAACCGCAGTGCAGGTCCCCGCACTGGGCTTGTGTCCCAGGCATCCATCCCCCTGCCCTGGCCGCATCCATGGCCGGTGAAAAGGATGGAGCGTCCCAAAGCCCAGCATCCGACTGGGATGCAAGTGCCGTCCCACGCCCGAGCTCGCGGAACTGCAACCCGGCCTCAGAACACTCGTGCACCCGGGGGGGACGTGCATTTAATTAATTCATTAATCGCTGTTCACCTGGGACGCGGGGCACCGGCGAACCGCCGTGCAGCTCCCCGCACTGGGCTTGTGTCCCAGGCATCCATCCCCCTGCCCTGGCCGCATCCATGGCCGGTGAAAAGGATGGAGCGTCCCAAAGCCCAGCATCCGACTGGGATGCAAGTGCCGTCCCACGCCCGAGCTCGCGGAACTGCAACCCGGCCTCAGAACACTCGTGCACCCGGGGGGGACGTGCATTTAATTAATTCATTAATCGCTGTTCACCTGGGACGCGGGGCACCGGCGAACCGCCGTGCAGCTCCCCGCACTGGGCTTGTGTCCCAGGCATCCATCCCCCTGCCCTGGCCGCATCCATGGCCGGTGAAAAGGATGGAGCGTCCCAAAGCCCAGCATCCGACTGGGATGCAAGTGCCGTTCCACTCCCAAGCTCTCCCACTCTCCAGCTCTCCCACTCTCCAGCTCTCCCACTCTCCGTTGCAGGCACGCAGCTCCATCTGTGGCCCATCAAAACTAGTGTGACTCAGGGTTAGGGTTAGGGTCACACTCGTTTCCGTGCTAAAGGTCTTGTTTTGTAGCTCGCAGTAATACCTTTACAGGCATACCTTGATTCAATTGATACCACCTGTGGTTATTTAAATATTAAAAAAAAAAAAAAAAAAAAAAAACCTGAACGGGACGTTTTTTCGCCAAATGTAAACGAAACCTATTTAAGGTCGTTATTTAGTGTAGCAGTCGAATAAAAACTCGAGTGCGGTGTTGTTTTGTAGCTTGCAATCATACCTATCCAACGATACCTCGTATGAGGTGGTAGCTCCAGGGGTTATTGAAATATTAATTTTAATGTGATTCCCATTGAAACGTATAGGCGTTTTCACCAGAAAACGTAAAAAACAGAAACGGAAAAAAGCTGAATTTTGTAGGAATCGCTCTAAAAACCCTGGGCTCAGTTACAGGCTGTTAGTCTGATACTACAGCCCTTGGAATGGTGTTTCTACCTGCTTGCATCGCTTCAAAATCCTTCCAAATGTACTTTTTCAAGGGGCCTGCAGTGCACTTAGAAGTGGCATTTAAGGACAGGGGCAGCGTCGGAACCGAAAGGCCCAGCAACCTGTGCTTTTCCACCACTTATCTGCATGTCCTACAGGTACTCTGTAGCAATTTTCAGCCACCTACCACATTCGCTGATTCTTTGAGAGCCTGCCAAAATTGTTACAAATGACCCATAGGCTTAAAGCAGCGGTCGCCTTAGTTGAATGGGAAAAAAGCTGAATTTTGTAGGAATCGCTCTAAAAACCCTGGGCTCAGTTACAGGCTGTTAGTCTGATACTACAGCCCTTGGAATGGTGTTTCTACCTGCTTGCATCGCTTCAAAATCCTTCCAAATGTACTTTTTCAAGGGGCCTGCAGTGCACTTAGAAGTGGCATTTAAGGACAGGGGCAGCGTCGGAACCGAAAGGCCCAGCAACCTGTGCTTTTCCACCACTTATCTGCATGTCCTACAGGTACTCTGTAGCAATTTTCAGCCCCCTACCACATTCGCTGATTCTTTGAGAGCCTGCCAAAATTGGCTTAAAAACTCATTAAAATGTACTTTTTCAAGTATTTGAATGGTTGCCGACTCCAATTCTAGGGGCTGCTGCCATCTACTGGTGGAAAATATTTATGACACCGTGGATGCAAATGCTGTTACTCTTATTTGAATTGCTCAAAAAAATCCGATTTCTGCGGGAATTCTTCTAAAAACACTGCAGGGGACGAGCAAGTGTTCAGCCCGAGCTCGCGGATCTCCAGCCGGGACCCATAACACTCGTGCACCCGGGGGGGGGCGTGCATTGAATGAATTCATTCATCGCTGTTCACACGGGACGCGGGACCAGGGCTAACCGCCGTGCAGGTCCCCCGGGGGACGCCGCAAGTGTTCAGCCGAGCTCGGGGAACGATAGCCCGGCTTCATAACACTCGTGCACCCGGGGGGGGGGGCGTGCATTGAATGAATTCATTCATCGCTGTAGACCCGGGACGCGGGACCAGGGCTAACCGCCGCAAGTGTTCAGCCGAGCTCGGGGAACGATAGCCCGGCTTCATAACACTCGTGCACCCGGGGGGGGGGCGTGCATTGAATGAATTCATTCATCGCTGTTCACACGGGACGCGGGACCAGGGCTAACCGCCGTGCAGGTCCCCCGGGGGACGCCGCAAGTGTTCAGCCGAGCTCGGGGAACGATAGCCCGGCTTCATAACACTCGTGCACCCGGGGGGGGGGCGTGCATTGAATGAATTCATTCATCGCTGTAGACCCGGGACGCGGGACCAGGGCTAACCGCCGCAAGTGTTCAGCCGAGCTCGGGGAACGATAGCCCGGCTTCATAACACTCGTGCACCCGGGGGGGAAAGTGCATTGAATGAATTCATTCATCGCTGTTCACACGGGACGCGGGACCAGGGCTAACCGCCGTGCAGGTCCCCCGGGGGACGCCGCAAGTGTTCAGCCGAGCTCGGGGAACGATAGCCGGGACCCATAACACTCGTGCACCCGGGGGGAAAGTGCATTGAATGAATTCATTCATCGCTGTTCACACGGGACGCGGGACCAGGGCTAACCGCCGTGCAGGTCCCCCGGGGGACGCCGCAAGTGTTCAGCCGAGCTCGGGGAACGATAGCCCGGCTTCATAACACTCGTGCACCCGGGGGGGGGGCGTGCATTGAATGAATTCATTCATCGCTGTAGACCCGGGACGCGGGACCAGGGCTAACCGCCGCAAGTGTTCAGCCGAGCTCGGGGAACGATAGCCCGGCTTCATAACACTCGTGCACCCGGGGGGGGGGGCGTGCATTGAATGAATTCATTCATCGCTGTTCACACGGGACGCGGGACCAGGGCTAACCGCCGTGCAGGTCCCCCGGGGGACGCCGCAAGTGTTCAGCCGAGCTCGGGGAACGATAGCCCGGCTTCATAACACTCGTGCACCCGGGGGGGGGGCGTGCATTGAATGAATTCATTCATCGCTGTAGACCCGGGACGCGGGACCAGGGCTAACCGCCGCAAGTGTTCAGCCGAGCTCGGGGAACGATAGCCCGGCTTCATAACACTCGTGCACCCGGGGGGGAAAGTGCATTGAATGAATTCATTCATCGCTGTTCACACGGGACGCGGGACCAGGGCTAACCGCCGTGCAGGTCCCCCGGGGGACGCCGCAAGTGTTCAGCCGAGCTCGGGGAACGATAGCCGGGACCCATAACACTCGTGCACCCGGGGGGAAAGTGCATTGAATGAATTCATTCATCGCTGTTCACACGGGACGCGGGACCAGGGCTAACCGCCGTGCAGGTCCCCCGGGGGACGCCGCAAGTGTTCAGCCGAGCTCGGGGAACGATAGCCGGGACCCATAACACTCGTGCACCCGGGGGGAAAGTGCATTTAATGAATTCATTCATCGCTGTTCCGCCGTGCAGCTCCCCGGGGGCGGGGGGGACGAGCAAGTGTTCAGCCCGAGCTCATAACACCCGTGCACACGGGGGGGGACGTGCAGGTATTTTTTTCCCCCAGCAGACGGGGGTCCCGGCCTTACACTCGGGCAGCTCCCCGGGGAATGTTAGAGGTCGTCGCCCCCGCTGCTGAGGCGCTAAAGTATCCGACTGCCTGGAGCGCTAAACCGGCTCCGATCGGTCAGAGGGGACCGCGGGGAGTTAGCCGTGAATAGAGCGTCCTGCTGCCTTCTCGCCGGGTCCGAAAATAGCCGAGAGTTAAGCCTCTCCCCGCTGTGTCTTCGGCAAACTTCCGCAACGTCAGGATGGGCGGGCCTCTGGTCATGTGATTTATGACATGACATGACCAGAGGCCCGTCCCTCTTGAAGCGGCGAGTGGCTGACGAAGCCACGGCGGGGAGGGGCTTAACTCTCGGCTATTTTCGCTGGCCTTCGGGGCTGCTTCTAACGGGTCTCCGCAGCGGCGCTTGCGCAGGTGTTCAGCCGAGCTCGCGGATCTCCAGCCGGGACCCATAACACTCGTGCACCCGGGGGGGGGCGTGCATTGAATGAATTCATTCATCGCTGTTCACACGGGACGCGGGACCAGGGCTAACCGCCGTGCAGGTCCCCCGGGGGACGCCGCAAGTGTTCAGCCGAGCTCGGGGAACGATAGCCCGGCTTCATAACACTCGTGCACCCGGGGGGGGGGCGTGCATTGAATGAATTCATTCATCGCTGTAGACCCGGGACGCGGGACCAGGGCTAACCGCCGCAAGTGTTCAGCCGAGCTCGGGGAACGATAGCCCGGCTTCATAACACTCGTGCACCCGGGGGGGGGGCGTGCATTGAATGAATTCATTCATCGCTGTTCACACGGGACGCGGGACCAGGGCTAACCGCCGTGCAGGTCCCCCGGGGGACGCCGCAAGTGTTCAGCCGAGCTCGGGGAACGATAGCCCGGCTTCATAACACTCGTGCACCCGGGGGGGGGGGCGTGCATTGAATGAATTCATTCATCGCTGTAGACCCGGGACGCGGGACCAGGGCTAACCGCCGCAAGTGTTCAGCCGAGCTCGGGGAACGATAGCCCGGCTTCATAACACTCGTGCACCCGGGGGGGAAAGTGCATTGAATGAATTCATTCATCGCTGTTCACACGGGACGCGGGACCAGGGCTAACCGCCGTGCAGGTCCCCCGGGGGACGCCGCAAGTGTTCAGCCGAGCTCGGGGAACGATAGCCGGGACCCATAACACTCGTGCACCCGGGGGGAAAGTGCATTGAATGAATTCATTCATCGCTGTTCACACGGGACGCGGGACCAGGGCTAACCGCCGTGCAGGTCCCCCGGGGGACGCCGCAAGTGTTCAGCCGAGCTCGGGGAACGATAGCCGGGACCCATAACACTCGTGCACCCGGGGGGAAAGTGCATTGAATGAATTCATTCATCGCTGTTCACACGGGACGCGGGACCAGGGCTAACCGCCGTGCAGGTCCCCCGGGGGACGCCGCAAGTGTTCAGCCGAGCTCGGGGAACGATAGCCGGGACCCATAACACTCGTGCACCCGGGGGGAAAGTGCATTTAATGAATTCATTCATCGC
>NC_081196.1:64487647-64488835 GCF_902713425.1 Acipenser ruthenus
GGTTAGGGTTAGGGTTAGGGTTAGGGTTAGGGTTAGGGTTAGGGTTAGGGTTAGGGTTAGGGTTAGGGTTAGGGTTAGGGTTAGGGTTAGGGTTAGGGTTAGGGTTAGGGTTAGGGTTAGGGTTAGGGTTAGGGTTAGGGTTAGGGTTAGGGTTAGGGTTAGGGTTAGGGTTAGGGTTAGGGTTAGGGTTAGGGTTAGGGTTAGGGTTAGGGTTAGGGTTAGGGTTAGGGTTAGGGTTAGGGTTAGGGTTAGGGTTAGGGTTAGGGTTAGGGTTAGGGTTAGGGTTAGGGTTAGGGTTAGGGTTAGGGTTAGGGTTAGGGTTAGGGTTAGGGTTAGGGTTAGGGTTAGGGTTAGGGTTAGGGTTAGGGTTAGGGTTAGGGTTAGGGTTAGGGTTAGGGTTAGGGTTAGGGTTAGGGTTAGGGTTAGGGTTAGGGTTAGGGTTAGGGTTAGGGTTAGGGTTAGGGTTAGGGTTAGGGTTAGGGTTAGGGTTAGGGTTAGGGTTAGGGTTAGGGTTAGGGTTAGGGTTAGGGTTAGGGTTAGGGTTAGGGTTAGGGTTAGGGTTAGGGTTAGGGTTAGGGTTAGGGTTAGGGTTAGGGTTAGGGTTAGGGTTAGGGTTAGGGTTAGGGTTAGGGTTAGGGTTAGGGTTAGGGTTAGGGTTAGGGTTAGGGTTAGGGTTAGGGTTAGGGTTAGGGTTAGGGTTAGGGTTAGGGTTAGGGTTAGGGTTAGGGTTAGGGTTAGGGTTAGGGTTAGGGTTAGGGTTAGGGTTAGGGTTAGGGTTAGGGTTAGGGTTAGGGTTAGGGTTAGGGTTAGGGTTAGGGTTAGGGTTAGGGTTAGGGTTAGGGTTAGGGTTAGGGTTAGGGTTAGGGTTAGGGTTAGGGTTAGGGTTAGGGTTAGGGTTAGGGTTAGGGTTAGGGTTAGGGTTAGGGTTAGGGTTAGGGTTAGGGTTAGGGTTAGGGTTAGGGTTAGGGTTAGGGTTAGGGTTAGGGTTAGGGTTAGGGTTAGGGTTAGGGTTAGGGTTAGGGTTAGGGTTAGGGTTAGGGTTAGGGTTAGGGTTAGGGTTAGGGTTAGGGTTAGGGTTAGGGTTAGGGTTAGGGTTAGGGTTAGGGTTAGGGTTAGGGTTAGGGTTAGGGTTAGGGTTAGGGTTAGGGTTAGGGTTAGGGTTAGGGTTAGGGTTAGGGTTAGGGTTAG